>NC_091954.1:117486782-117521537 GCF_031021105.1 Erythrolamprus reginae | reverse complement strand
AGAAGGACATAAAAGAAAAGATACATTTGTCAATAGAGTAGAGTAGAATCGAATTCTTTACTGGCCAAGTGTGATAGGACACACAAGGAATGCGTCTTTGGTGCAGATGCTCTCAGTGGACATAAAAGGAAGTAAACAGATGGTTGCAAATCAAGGATTCCCTATTATCCCTAGTATTTTTTCATTTAAGTGGCATGCCTCTTGCTGGGCTAAGCCCTTTTGTGTAAGGAAGGAGATAAATCTGAGAAAATAAATTAATAAGGGCAGGCATGGATTCTACGCCCACATTTCTCCTCACCCCCCCCCCCCCCCGAGGCCATATGTCGACATAACAATATACTGCAAACTCAGAATCCTGTTTGAAAGACAGCTGCGTCCTGCATGAGCTCAAAAAAAATATTAGCAGGCTGCAAAATGCAGGCGGAATAAAATTCTCCAGCGGGGCCGCCTGAGCCGTAACTTTTATGGGAGATTATATTTGGAAGCTGGTTTAAATGTATATGCACCAGACGCCCACGGACCCCTCCCCGAAATCGCAGGCACCGCGTCACTCGGCCGAGGCTCTGGTATGCCAGCCAGACAATGGGACCAAAGAAAACTCTCCCTTTTCTTATTTATTTGAATGGCAGGCGTCAAGAGGGGATTTCCAACCTGCAAGGATTTCGGCAAACGCTTGTTCTGCAGAGCCCCGTTCACATTTCAAATCTCTCGGAACACAAGCGAGCTCTTCGAATGTGAAAAAAGGAGAACCTGCCCACAAGATCATATGCTGCAACGTCCTACCGGTCAATGACTACTTCAGCTTCAACCGCAACAACACAAGAGCACGCAACAGATTCAAACTCATTACGAACTGCGCCACACTTGACTGTAAAAAATATGATTTCAACAATCGAGTTATCGAAGCGTGGAAACTCATTGCCGGACTCAATTGTGTCAACCCCTAACCCCAACACTTCTCCCTTAGACTCTCCACGATTGACCTCTCCAGGTTCCTAAGAGGCCAGTAAGGGGCGTACATAAGTGTACTGGTTTGCCTTTTGTCCCCTGTCCAATTGTCTTTCCTTTCCTTCACCTATCATATAACAGTATTCTCTTCCTTTCATATATCCTCTCCTCTAAGTTCACTTTCACCCTCTTTTATATTATCACATGTCTATCTTTCTTCCTATGTATTTGTGTATTTGACAAATGAATAAATAAAATAAATAAAATAAAATAAATGACAAATTTGCCTTCTCCATCACCACTACCCAGAGTCTGCAAGGAATTGGGCGGCTTATAAATTTAATTTCACTGGCTGCCAATCATATTTCGATATAACAATATATTGCACAATTCAAAGTGTTGGTTATGACCTATAAAGCCCTTCATGGCATCGGACCAGAATATCACCGGGACCGCCTTCTGCTGCACGAATCCCAGCGACCGGTTAGGTCCCACAGAGTTGGCCTTCTCTGGGTGCTGTTGACCAAACAATGCCATCTGGCGGGACCCAGGAGAGGAGCCTTCTCTGTGGCGGCCCCGACCCTCTGGAATCAACTCCCCCCGGAGATCAGGACTTGCCTTTCGTAAACTCTTGAAAACTCACCTATATCGCCAGGCATGGGGAAACTAATATACCCCTTAGCTACTATAATTTATGTATGGTTTGTTTGAGTTGTACGATTATTTTTTTAAAGGGGTTTTAAACTGTTTTTTTTAACTATTGGATTTGTATATTGTGTATTGTCCTGTTGTAAGCCGCTCTGAATCCTTGGAAAGGGGCGGCATACAAATCTAATGAATAATAATAATTATTATTACTATTATTATTATTATTACATTAAATTAAATCATGTTTCCCCCCTGGCTGAAGCTTCCATCGGGTGCTGCTTTTAGGCAAAACTTCTCAGGAGGATTTAGAAAGGAGGATGGGCAGTTATTGGTCTATTTCTGCAGGCAGAGTCCGACTCAGGCCTTAAAATCTGAATAGATATTAGAATTAGACAGGACAATTTTGAGAAGGAGACAGGCTGGCAAAGAAGAGGGGGAGCAGGAGGAGGAAGAAGAAGAAAGGGGAGCAGAGGGGGAGAGGAAAAGGAAGAGAAGTTGGAGAAAGAGGAGAGGAGTGAGAGGAAGAGGAGGGACTGTGGGGTCTTCCTCCTCTTTCCCCCTCCTCTACATACACCCCTGTCCCTTCTAGCACTGTGGGAAGAGGAAGAGGAGGAGAAGAAAGGAGGAGGAGGAGGAAGAGGAGGAGAAAGAAGAGAAGGAGGAAGAGGAGGAAGAGGAGGAGGAAGAGGAAGAGGAGAAGAGGGAGGAAGAGTTAGGTATCCATAGATTTCTCTGAACTTGGTGGGGTTTTTTGCAGACGTTTCATTGCCCAACTAGGTGACATCATCAGTGCTAGGGGTTTGCAGAGGAGGAGGGAGGGAGGAGAGTATGAGGAAGAGGAAGGAAGAGGAGGAGAAAGAGATGATAACCTCGTAGCTGTCAGTAAAAACCTACAACTGCAGATAAAAACTTTCCCTGCATAGGAAAAAAAAGATCACTAAAACCAAGGAGGAACTCGAGGGAGGCTGCGAACCGAGCAACTACTCTACCCATCAGCCACTCCTCCCTTGAGGCAGCCGAAACAGGTCCCCTGAGCATGTACGACCTGCCGCCGTCCCCTCAGACTCCCTCGGCCCCTCCTTCCCCCCTTGCGAGCGGGGTTGAGTCCCGGGAAGCCGAGTAGCGGAAGATGCCCAACGGACCGTAGGCGAGAGAAAGTCCTCCTTCCTTCAATCCGTCAATCAGGGCAACTCCTTGCCACAAGACGCAACAACCGGCTGAGCAGCCCAGGAGGCTTGGGAGAAAGTGGAAGAGAGTCTAACGGGCTCAACGACCGGATTTGTTGCAACAGGTCCTGTGCCAGCAGCTACTCACTTTGAAAAAACAGAAGAAGGGAGCTGGGAGAGACCTTGGGGGTCATCTACTCTGCTCAAGGAGACCAAGTTTCGACAAATTGGCTGTCCAGTCTCTTCTTAAAAGCCTCCAGTGATGGAGCAACCACAACTTCATGTGGCAAGCTGTTCCACTGGTTAATTATTCTCACTGATAGGAAATTTCTCCTTAATTCACGGTTGCTTCTCTCCTTGATTCGTTTCCATCCGTTGCTTGTTGCTTTTTTGTCTTGCCTTCAGGGGCTTTGGAGAATAAGTTGACTGCCTTTCTTTCTTTCCTTCTTTCCTTCCTTCTTCTTCCTTCCTCTTCCTTCCTTCCTCTTTCCTTCCTTCCTTTTTCTTTCTTTCTTTCCTTCCTCTTTCTCTTTCTTTTTCCTTCCTTCCTCCCTCTTTCTTTCTTTTTCTTTCCTTCCTCCCTCTCTTTCTTTCTTTTTCCTTCCTTGCTTCCTTACTTCTTTGCTTCCTTCCTTCCTTCCTTCCTTCCTTCCTTCCTTCCTTGCTTGCTTGCTTGCTTGCTTGCTTACTTATTATCTCCCCTGGGTCGTTCTTTTCATTAAACTTAAGAATTACTCAGTTCCTGCAACTGGAGGTGACCCCAGAAGTGGTTAGGCTGCAGCATTGCGGCCGATTCTGCTCACTGCCAGCAGTTCAATCCTGACTGGCTCCAGGTTGAATCGGCCTTCCCTCCTTCCGAGGGGGGTCAAATGAGGACCCAGATTGTTGGGGGCAAGAGGCGGATTTTGTAAACCGCACTGAGAGGGCTCTGAAAGCACTAGAAGCAGTATATAAATGCTATTTTCCTTCCTTCCTCCCCCCCTTCCCACCCTCCTGTCTTTCTCTCTCTCTCTCCCTTCTTCCTTCCTTCCTTCCTTCCTTCCTTCCTTCCTTCCTAGCAATAGCACTTAGACTTATAGGCCGCTTCCTAGTGCTTTTCCCGCCCTCTCGAAGCGGTTGACAGAATCCGCCTCTTGCCCCCAACAATCTGGGTTTTATATGAAGTTGTGTGTTGAATATAGAGAAAAATTAAAAACCCTTTGTAAAAAAAAGAAGAAGGTTTAGGGGTTGCATTGGCACAAGGAGGGAAGTTGTCAGGTTTGAATCAAGCCCCGGACCCAGGAGCTAACTGGTTGAACTGGGAAATTCCTCCTTTCCCAGTCCTTAACTGGGCGGCGGGGTTTGGGAAAAGAGGGGGAGGGAGTTTTGCCTCTCATTCTTGCACAAAAGGCAAAGAGATGTCGATCTGACAAAAATCACTCATCTTTTCTGATCTGGGAGAGCTCCCACGGTCCTTTCTGGCTAAACCGGGCTTTCTTCTCATCCGGGCAGCTCAAGAAGGCCAGCCAAGCCACCCACTCCAGATCGTGGCAACATCAGGGCCCCCTCCCCTCCGGAAACGAGCATCTTCAACATCCGAAGCTGTGAGTGTGTGTGTGTGTGTGCAACATATTTTTGCTGATAATGAAAAGGAAGGGAGACAAGTATAGATCTATTTCAAACAATTTAGCTCCCATCAGCTAGCCATACCCTTACTGGGATTTGAACCTGGGGAGTCTGCTGAAAGGTAGTAGCTTTAACCTCTAGCCCACAGGTTCTCCTACTCTCAGCTTGTGTGATATGTAATATATATGCGTGTGCGCAATTTTATTCATTCTATATTATACACACACACACAAACATATATATTATATTATTTTTATTTTATATTTGTGTATATAATTTTATTCATTTTTTATTTCACTATACACATACACATATTATATATGTGTATGTAATTTTATTCATTATTTTATTATAGACACGCACACACATATATATTATTTTTATTTTACATGCGTGTATAATTTTATTCTTTTTTATTTTATTATACACACACACACATATTATATGTGTGTTTATGTAATTTTATTTATTATTTTATTATACGCGCACACATACATATTATATTATTTTTATTTTATATGTGTTTGTATATAATTTTATTCATTTTTTATTACACACATACACACACACATATATATTATTTTTATTTTATATGTGTGTTTGTATATAATTTTATTCATTATTTTATTACACATACACACACATATATATTATTTTTATTTTATGTGTTTGTATATAATTTTATTCATTTTTTATTTTATTGTACATACAGATAAAATAAAAATAAAATACAAAATAAAGCAAAATGAAATAAAATGGAGAAAAAAATAAATACCAGGATAAAACGAAAGACAGCGCAAAAGGGGGGAAAATGAAATAAAGGCAAAATGAAAAAGGAAACAAAAGCAAAGGGGAAAAATAAAGTATACAATAAAATAATATGCAAAATGAATTTATTTATTTATTAGATTTGTATGCCCCAAAAAAATCCCCAAAAGAAAGAAAGCAAAAAATGATTTTTTAAAAAAGATAAAAAAACAAAATAGGCAACCAAGCCCAAAATATTTTTTAAAAAAATCAAATGAGGAATAAAACAAAGCAGCACCAAATAAAATACTGTAATAACAAAATAAAGAAATAAAAAGACAAAAGATAAAAATATAACAATACCTCTCTCTCTAACACCTCCCCTTGCAGAATCTCTACCCAGAAATTTCAACTCCCCCCCCCCCACGTAACCCCGGGAGCCCCTCCCAAACCAAATGAAAAGCGCATCTTACGCAAGAAAATGTGGCTGGGCCTTGTTATCTTCCGTGTGTGAAAGTTGGGAAAAGTCTCTGGGCCAAACGCCACGCCCGTAAACTCCCCATCTGTTTCTCTGGGTTTTCCCTACAACACCCCAAAGAGAAGTTGTAGCAAGGACCCCATCGGGGAAAATAAAGGGGGTGGGTTGGCCCCATGTTAATCTAGACACAGAAGCATCTGTACAGCTCCTCCTTGGCTTATTCCGACCACAACTGAGACCAAAATATACGTTGCTAAGTGAGAAATTTCACCCCGTCTTACCACCGTTGTAAAACGAATCCCTGCAGTTAGTGACGTGGTCGATTTAGAGGAATCCGGCTTCCACTGACTTCAGTCACAAAAGGGGATTGCAACACACACAGAGACACCTGAGATACTGTGACCTGTCACAAATGGGAATCCGTTGCCTAGCGTTTTGGACACACAACCACAAGGATGCTACAAACGGCCATTGTGTGTGAAAAACGCTCCAAGGTCACTTTATCCAGCGCCGCGGTTACTTCGAACAGTCACTAAACGGAACTGTTGTAAGCCAAGGACTTACCTGTATTGATTATGCCTGTCACCCTAAGGGGGAGCTCACCCCGAACCCTACAGCAGTGGTTTTCAACCTGGGGGTCGGGACCCCTTTGGGTACCATTTTACAGGGGTAGCCTAAGACCTTTAGAAAAGACAAATTTCCTATGGTGTTAGGAACTAAAGTTTCTATTCTGGCGCCTTGGAACATATTTTTACACTTGGACCAATCAGGTGTTTACAGTGGGGCTGTCCCTCTGATCTTCCTGCCAATCATCTTAAAGCTCTGTTGGGAGAATTGACACTAGACTTATGGTTGGGGGTCACCACAACATGAGGAACTATATAAAGGGGTCATGGCATTAGCAAGGTTGAGAACCACTGCCCTACAGGATCACTGAACACAATGTGTGTTTGTGTGTGTTAGAGATCTCTTAAGATCCCTTTCTCTGCAAACTGTAAGAGTTCAATTTTATTTATTTAGTTAGTTAGTTAGTCCATTTTGTATGCCGCCCAACTCCTAAGGATTCTACGTGGGGAACATGGGCCTCGTTCAGAAACTTCTGTCGGTCCGGTCCAACGGTGTTGCTGGCAGTGTGGAACGGGATCCATTGCCGTGAGCGGGGTCCTCGGTCGGCAACCTCCGCCGTCACCCCCGTCTCACCGCGGGTACCCAGGGATATCCATGAGAGGTAGAGTGACCGGTCTGTCGGACCAAGCCAACCCAGACGCAGGAGCACAGAATAGGAGCAAGGCGCCGGGAGCACCGTGTTCAGTTGGGAACCTTTGCCGTCTCCCACGTCCTGGCGCGAGAGCCTGGGGCCGTCCATGAGAGGTAGAGTGACCAGTCTACCGGACCAATCCGACTTGGGCGGAATGAGATCCCAGTGCAGCGAGTGTGGGCCTCATTCGGGAACCTCCGCCATCACCTCAGCAACAGCATGGGGCCCCAGACCTCTCCACGAACGGTCTACCAGGCCGGTCCAACCTAGGCGCCAGGAGCGCAGATTGGGATCCTGGCATGGGGAGCACGGGCCTCGGTCCGGAACCTCCGCCATCACCTTGGTCATGGAGCAGGGCCCTGGGGCCCTCTGTGAATGGTAGAGGGTCTGGTCTACCATGCCAGTAGAAATCCTGGATTTTGTCACACATACCGGAACGTGGGGATTTAATTTCCTCTAATGTAACTATCTGAAGGAGCAACTGGACCCCTGGATTTGTACATTGTTTATGATTGTTGTGAGCCACCCAGAGCTTTTGGAGAGGGGCGGCATACAAATCTAATAAATTATTATTATTATTATTATTATTATTATTATTATTATTATTATTATTATTATTTTCAAACTGGATTGAAGAGTTCCTTCAGGGTGGGGAGGCTGTCTGGGGAAAAGAGGGAAGAAGAGAGAAATATCTCTTTCTCCCTTTTCCTTTTTTTAAAAAGGCAGCCTTGCAATTTAAAGGCAGGAGATAAATCTTGCAAAACCTTAATTTGACAAAGCTCTTTCTAAAAAAAAAAAGATTAAAGAAGGGTGTTAATTTTATGCACACAGCTGAGCTGCTCTGTGGGAAAATGACAGATGGGCGGGAAGGGTTTTTGTCTCCGCAAATAAAGCTGAAATATTCTCCGTTTTGAAAGGAGGAACCCAAAAAAAAAAAAAAAATTCCGTATGGGAACGGTCAGTTTCGCTCCTCCAAAAATGGTCAAATCACCTTCCAAATGACAGGCAGTCCTCGATTTAACAACCAGAATTGGAACCGGAATTTCCTTTGCTAAGCAAGGCGGCTGTTAAGTTGTTCCTCATTTTACGACCTGTTGTGCCGACGTTGTTAAGCAAATCACTGCAGTTGTTAAGCGAATCCGGCTTCCCTGTTGATTTTGCTTGTGGGAAAATCGCAAAAGGGGGTCGCGTGACCCCAGAACGTGGTAACTGTCATATATATGAGTCATTTGCCAAGCATCTCAATTTTGGCTGCCCAGGGTCCCTCTAGAGATGGGTGGCTTATAAATTGAATAAATTAAATTAAATTAAATTTTCATCACATGACCGTGGAGATTCTGCAATGGTCATAAGTGTGAGGAGTGGTCCTTATCCCCTTTTCTCAGTGGTTGATTGGTCCCTAAATAAGTGGTGGTAAATTAAGGACTATAAACAGGGCGACAAAATTATCACAGTTGCTAGAAAAATGATGAGCCTTAATGAATATATAATTTATTACTTGTGTTTTGGTCCAGGATAGTTTTAGCTACCACAGATTAACTATCTTGTTTTTATACTTATTTAATCTTTGGGTTTTTTTTTTTAACTTTGTAGTTTATTTTTTATTGTTTTTTTCTCTTTTGTCTCAGTTTTACACAGATCTACATCCAAATCTCATACATTGTTATTTACATATCTATTTACAATACTTCGGATATTTTCATTCTTAGTCTTTTTCCACTCTGTCTCTCTCTTTTTTTAAATCCAGTTGTACCATTTGGTCCAAACCTTAAATAATCCGAATCATTTTGTCCTTTTAATTCTATTGTCAATTTGTCCATTTCTGAACACCTGTATATTTTATCAATCAATACAATTTCCAACAGAGTTCCATCACTCTGCCTGAGTTCTCGGAGAGGGGCGGCATACAAATCTAATAAATTATTATCATCATCATCATCATCTTTCCAATGTTGAGAATAAACGATTCTTGCTGCTGTGATGAAATGTAATGATAGGTGTTGTATATCCCTTGGTTATTGTTTTCCTATTATTCCTAATAAAAAATAATTCCGGAGTGTATTCTATTTGTCTTTCTGTAATTGGCTGTAACCAATCATGAATCTTTTTCCAGTAATTTTTTCCTTTGGGGCGCAACCACCACATCTGAAAGAAGGCACCTACGTCTTTCTTACATTTCCAACAAGCCGAATTTGTGTTTTGATATATTTTAGCCAATCTTGATGGTGCTAGATGCCATCTTTTATCCCTTTCAATAAGCTTTATTTTTGTTGTTGTTGTTGTTGTTGTTTTAAAGTTTCTTTAAAAAAAAACCTTTGGGTATTTTATACGCATTTTAGCTTTTCAAATTATTTATTTCCCTTACTTAATTTCTGTCCCTTTAAAGCAACTCTAGCTGTCTTAGCACCAAGTTAAAAACAAGATAAAAGATGAAACATTAAAATATTATTATTATTATTATTATTATTATTATTATTATTATTATTATTATTATTATTTATTGGATTTGTATGCCGCCCCTCTCCGCAGACAATAATAATAATAATACAAATAATAATAAAATAATAATAATAATTTATTAGATTTGTATGCTGCCTGAGATGTGAACCTTACAACTATTCACATGTAATTTTAACTTATATGTAGCGTGGTTTTTTTCTACTGCAATGGTGGTAAGTATGACCCTGTCGGAAAGCATCTGAATTTTGATCACGTGGGACACTGGGGTCGGTTGTAAGTGTGAAAAACATGGCAAGCCGCTTTTTCAGAATTATTGTAACTTTGAACGGTCATTAAACGGATTGTTGTAAGTCGAGGGCTACTTGTAGAAGGGTCGCCCAGAAAGCAATGCACCACATTTTTTTTCTCCGCCTAGAGTAATGGTATGAATACAAAACTTTAGATATACGTTATTTAGATATACGTTATTTGAATTGTCAGGAGTACGCATGTAAATTTTGCGGGGGGGGGGGGGTTTGCATAGCTGCAGCCGTGTTTCGAAATGGCGCCTGTAAGTGACGTATGTTACAAGCAGCGTTTCAGCACTGAATTTCTCACTGCGGAGAAAGAAACTGTTGGGAACATTCACAAATGTTTGTGTGCAGTTTATGGAGAATCTGCAGTCGACAGAAATACGGTTAGTCGCAGAAGACATTTTGAGGAAGACGAAGAGGTGATTTGCACGGTGCAGAAATGGCTTCGTGAGCAGAACAAGGAGTGGTACCGGTACCGAGTGTCTAGCTGGAGGAAGGCCACAGAACGGGATGGAGATTACGTGGAAAAATAGGGAGTGTAGAAGGAACATCCTTCTTTCTTGTGTGTAAATTTCATTGTGTTCAATAAATAATTGTTGAAGAAAGAAAATGTGGTGCATTACTTTCTGGGCGACCCTCTTATTTAAAAAACGTTTGCTTTTTGAAGGGGGCACAAACCCCATAAAAATGGCCAATTCTTTCACTCCGCAAGATGCAGATGGGAATTCTTCCATTCTGGAGACTGGTGTGTAGCAGAAGATTGCAGACTTAGTTGCAAATATTTTGCTTTTTTCTTCTTCTTCTTCTTCTTCTCAAGGGCAGGGAGGGGACGGTAATTAAAAAAAGGGGAGGGGAGGTTCGTTTCCAACTTTCCCGCAACTGGTTTTTCCCGGAACGTCAGTTGCCAAATTGTGTTCCCAGAAACAACGGGGTGAGTAGGTGGGCAGCTGGCAGGATCTTTCTCTGCTACCACAGGAAGGGGAAAAATATATATCACCCAACTGGTGGGAAGGGTGGCCGGTCTCCGAAGGGCCTTGCGCGGAGAGTCCCACATGGGAATTGGACACATCCGAAGGTCTCACACGGGGATGAGGCCATCGTCTCCTCCTCCTCCTCCTCCCCTTGCGCAAGGGACTTCACACCCGGGTCTGGCCGTTCACACAAACCCTTGGCCTATGTGCAGTGGGGCAAGGGGGGGGGAGCCTTGGCTTCTTTGATTGAGGATTGCTCCTTTTTTCTTTCATTTCTTAAATCTTTCTTTCTCTTTCTTTTTTTCCTTAAATCAATCTTTCTTTTCTTTCTTTTCCTTTCTATCTTCTTT
Source organism: Erythrolamprus reginae (assembly GCF_031021105.1). Classification (NCBI taxonomy): domain Eukaryota; kingdom Metazoa; phylum Chordata; class Lepidosauria; order Squamata; family Dipsadidae; genus Erythrolamprus; species Erythrolamprus reginae. The sequence continues at coordinate 117,510,613 of NC_091954.1, read as the reverse complement.
CTTTCCTTTCTTAAATCTCTTTTTCTTTCTCTTTCTTTTTCCTTAAATCAACGTTTTATTTCTTCCCCTTTCCTTTCTTAAATCTTTCTTTCTCCTTAAATCAAACTTTCTTTTCCTTTCTTAAATCTTCCTTCCTTCTTTCCTTTCTTAAATCTTCCTTTCTCTTTCTTTCTCCTTAAATCAATTTTTGTTTTCTTTCTTTCTTTTTCCTTTCTTAAATCTTTCTTTCTCGTTCTTTTTTCCTTACATCAATCTTTCTTTTCTTTCTTTTCCTTTCTATCTTCTTCCTCTTTCCTTTCTTAAATCTTTCTTTCTCCTTAAATCTTTTTCTTTCTTTCTTTCTTTCTTTCTTTCTCTCCCTCCCTCCATCCATCCATCTCTTTTTTGGCACTGTGTTCTTTGAATACATCCCTTGGAATCCGGCAACCCACCAGCCAATTTCTGACAAGCAAGGCCAATGTGAGACCTGTTACTAACTTAACAACTGCAGCAATTCACTTAACACTGTGTCAAGAAAGGTTGTAAAATTGGGCAAAATTCATTTAGCATTAGTCTCGCCTAACAACAGAAACTTTGGGCTCAATTGTGGTCATAGGTTGAAAACCTCCATGGATTCAGCATCCATAACTCCAGCCGACATCAAGTTACATCACTGATCAATTGTTCTCACCGTCAAAAAAAATTCTCCTTCCTTCTAAGTTGGTAATCCAGATGCTTTCTAACCCACCAGGAGGAAAACAAATGTGTCCAGGAGAGAAAACAAGGATGAAAATAAAATCTCTTCCAGCAATTCAAGTCACTCTTGGGAAGAGTTGGTGGAAACTGTGAGAAGACCTTCAACCTGCAGCTCTCCTTGGGTGGAGCCGCATGCAATTAAAACTGCTAGTAGGTCATGGTAACCTAAGAGATACTTCCAGTTGGGTTGGTTACTAACCTGTCATCAAGGAGAAAGGAGCATGCATGACAACTGTTGGCTGAAGAGGCCTGAAGTCACATCAAGCGCAGAGGAGAAGCGGCTCAGCTCAAGCAGCCCAGCGATGAGACCTTAAGATCTTCTGACTCTGGGCCAAGTTTGTTTGTCTGTCTCTCTGTCTGTCTATCTATGCATCTATCTGTCTGTCTGTCTATCTATGCATCTACAGTATTTATCTACCTATCTGTCTGTCTGTCTATCTGATTGTCTGTCTGTCTCTTTATCTATCTATCCTATCTATCTATCTATCTATCTATCTATCTATCTATCTATCTATCTATCTATCTATCTATGCATCTATCTGTCTGTCTGTCTGTCTGTCTATGTCTGTCTGTCTGTCTGTCTGTCTGTCTGTCTGTCTGTCTGTCTGTCTGTCTATCTATTGGATTTGTATGCCACCCCTCTCCGAGAACTTGGAGTGGCTCACAATAGATCAAAAAACATACCAATACATCTAGAATTGTTGTTGTTGTTGTTGTTGTTATTATTATTACAATAAAACTGTACAAATCCAGTATTTAAAAACACAATTTAAAAAACCCTTATTAATAAAATAATCACACAACCCAATCAAACCATACATAAAACAGTAGTTAGGGGACGTGTCAATTTCCCCATGCCTGGCGGCAAAGGTGAGTTTTCAACAAGTTACGAAAGGCAAGGAGGGTGGGGGCGGTTCTGATCTCTGGGGGGAATTTGTTCCAGACAGCTGGGGCCACCACATCCCTGGGCCCCGTCAGATGACATTGCTTAGTCAACAAGACCCAGAGAAGGCCAACTCTGTGGGACCTAATCGGCTGCTGGGATTCGTGCGGCAGAAGGCAGTCCCGGAGATATTCTGGTCCGATGCCATGTAGGGCTTTATAGGTCATAACCAACACTTTGAATTGTGACTGGAAACTGATCCAATTAATATGGTTAAAAAATTTTTTAAACTCCAATGTATAATTTAAAAGCATTCATCATCATTTGTTCAACAAAACAGACTGAAACACTCGATGGTCAAGGGGCTGGGATCTAATGGCCCCAAGCCATGTGGCAAAGATGAGTTTTTAAACTCTTTCTGAAGGTGAGGAGGGTGGGGACGGTGCAAATCTCTGGGGGGAGCGGCTTCCAGAGGGCCGGGGCCCTCACAGAGAAGGCTCTTCCCCTAGGCCCCGCCAGCCGACATTGTTTGGTCGATGGGACTCTAAGGAGACCAACTCTGTGGGACCTGACCGGTCGCTGGGATTTGTGCAGCAGAAGGCAGTCTTGGAGGTAACCTGGCCCGATGCCATGAAGGGCTTTATAGGTCATAAGCAACACTTTGAATTGTGACCAGAAACTGATCGGCAGCCAATGCAGACTGCGGAGTGATGATGAAATATGGTTTCATGGTTAAGACAGCTGTGAAAGTTAAGGGTGACAACACACAAAAAAGGGGCAGGCTTCAGAAGATTAGAGTTGTAGTCCAACCCCACATTCAAGCAAGAGTCCCCACACCATTTTGGACAAATGGCCATCCGATCTGCCACTGAAAATCTCAAGTGTTGGAGCTCCGCAGTCAACGACTACTTCAGCTTCAACCACGACAACCCAAGAGCACGCAACAGGTTCAAACTTAATATCAACCGCTCCAAACTTGACTGTAAAAATATGACTTTAGCAATCGAGTTGTCGAAGCGTGGAATTCATTACCGGACTCCGTGGTGTCAGCCGCTAACCCCCAATTTTTATTTTTCCCTTAGGCTATCCATGATTGACCTCCCCAGTGTTTCCCAACCTTGGCAACTTGAAGATATTTGAACTTCAACTCCCAGAATTCCCCAGCCAGCATTCTGCAATTTCCAAAAGACCCAGGCGAGTAAGAAAATTACCCCTTCTTCGGCTGTAATTGCAGACCGGGTTTCCAGGAATACGGATGATGGCGTGTTGACGCATCTCTGGTTAAGTGCTGCCCTTCATTCCTTCCCAACACCCTCCCAACAGCAATGTCACTTCAGCAAATCCATGAGAAAATAGGACCAGGAATGATAAATAACACACACACACACACAAACACCTCTCTCTCTCTCTCTTTCTTTTAACCAGTTATTAAAAAGAGAACTGCTTAGCCCTCTGAGCTGGGTGGATTTCTTGCAAACCTTTCACGACCCAACTAGGGAAGAACATCAGTGGAGGAATAGGAGGAGGAGAAGGAAGAGGAGGAGGAGGAGGAGGAGGAGGAGGAGGAGGAAAAGGAGGAGGAAGAGGAGGAGGAGGAGAAGGAGGAGGAGGAGAAGGAAGAGGAGGAGGAGGAGAAGGAGGAGGAGGAGGAAGAGGAGGAGGAGGAGGAGGAAAAGGAGGAGGAAGAGGAGGAGGAGGAAAAGGAGGAGGAAGAGGAGGAGGAGGAGGAGGAGGAGAAGGAGGAGGAGGAGAAGGAAGAGGAGGAGGAGGAGAAGGAGGAGGAGGAGGAGGAAGAGGAGGAGGAGGAGGAGGAAAAGGAGGAGGAAGAGGAGGAGGAGGAGGAGGAAAAGGAGGAGGAGGAAGAGGAGGAGGAGAAAGGAGGAGGAAGAGGAAGAGGAGGAAGAGGAGGAGGAGGAAGAGGAGGAAGAGGAGAAAGAGGAAGAGAAGGGAGGAGGAGGAGCAAGAGGAAGAAGAGGAGGAGGAGGAGGAGGAGGAAGAGGAGGACTGTGAGGATCCTTGATGATCCTAGAGCTTGGTACTTTTCTTGCAAGCCTTTCATGACCCAGGTGGGGAACCTCTTTGAAGCAGGGAATAACACCAGATCAACAGTCAAGTGGAAAACAATACTCTTATGTTTAGAAAACTACTAACATGACTCAACTAACATCACCAGGACCAGAAGGTGGTGGTGGTGGTGGTGGTGGTGGAGGAGGACTGTGGGAACCTCACCTTCGGTATGACCTAAGCCTAGTTCATAAAATTAACTGCTGTAACGTCCTACCTGTGGATGACTACTTCAAGCTTCAAGCACAACAATACACAAGCACACAATGGGTACAAGCCTAAGGTGATCCGCTCGACTTCAGAACATAGAGTGATTTTCACACCTGGAATGCACCACCTGACTCTGTCGTATCATCCCCAAACCCCAAAACTTTAACCTTTAGACTCTCCACTGTTGACCTCACCCTGTTCCTAAGAGGTCAGTAAGGGGCGTGTGTAAGTGCACCATCCTGCCTTCCGTCCCCTGCTCTACTCTCCCTTTTACTTTAAAAAAATATATTAACTATTAACATTAAAAAAGACAAAGCAAATACAGAACAACAGAAAGAATTTACAATAAAGATATAAAGAAAAACTAAAAACAAAACATATACAAAGATAAAAACTAACTGAAACACTTAAACGATTTATACGTTTGCCAACCTACTTGTTGGCATTGCTACTACAGCTTTCCAACTATTATTTCCTATATCATTTATAAAAATCTTGACCATGTTAATTTCACATTTGTATCTAATAATAATAAAAAAAGAGAATAACAAGAAGTAACAAGATTGCTAAACAATAATATATTTGACTGTGATGTGAATATTTAGGATTTTAAGTATTTTTTTTTGGTTAACTCTTTTACTTTTTTGGTTTCTCCCTTTTACTTTTATTCATTTTATGTGTTCAAATTATGGCATATACCTATATGTATTATCTATACAAGATTGACAGAATAAATATATGAATAATAAAATTTAGCATTAAAAAAATTTAATTGAAAGATAAGGATGAATCGAAATATTATGAAGTAGGGAAGGAATTTTATAACAGGGTAGAAAGAAGGAAACAAAATAAATAAGAAGAAGAAGGGGGTGCTATGTTAAACAATTATAAAGACATAAGATGGTTATGGTAGAAATTATGAATAAGAATATATACCCAAGTGTAGAGGGAAAAATGAGGTTTTACATGAAGCCAAAGGAAAACCGTTGTGACCGAGCGTCGTAAAATAATATAAGAATGGTTTAGCTGTCAAGATAGACAGCAGGGGTGGTGGAAGGTATTTGTTTTATGTTTGTAGGGGTTTTTTTCCTCTTTTTTTCCTCCTTTACTTTCCTTCTCTTTCCTTTTTTGTGTTAAATGTTTGTTTGTGCCAAGACAAGTGTACGATACAAGATTAGTTTATAGAATATGAATGAGATACCAGAGATCATGTATTCAATAAAACATTTTTCTTAAAAAAATAAAATATATATATAATTCAAAAAATTATAAATTATAAAAATAGTAAATAAATAAACCTCGATGGTCTTTGAGTTTAATTTTCTTACAGACATTTCATCACCCATGTAGGTAACCGCTTCAATGAATAAGCGAGGAATAACCCCAGACAAACCAGTCAAGCAGAAAACAATCCTCCAACGTAGAAAAGTACCAAGGATAAAAAAGTACACTGCTAAAAATAAATAAATAAATAAATAAATAAAGGGAACACCTAAACAAAACAATATAACTCCAAGTCAATCCATCTTGTGTGAAATCAAACTGTCCACTTAGGAAGCCACACTGATGGACAATTTCACAGGCTGTTGTGCAAATGGAATATCCAATGAGAATATTTCATTCATTCAGATCTAGGATGTGTTCTTGGAGTACAGTGGTGCCTCTACCTAAGAAGCCCCCCACTTAAGAACTTTTCTAGATAAGAACCAGGTGTTCAAGATTTTTTGCCTCTTCCTAAGAACCATTTTCTACTTAAGAACCGAGCCCAGAAACATTTCCTAGGAAATTTGAGAGCAGCATGAAGGCCCGGCCAGTTTCCTGCCATTCTCGCTTTAATCCCGGCCATCTTGGGCTTTTATTGGCGGCCAGAGTAGTGGCGCTTAAGGAGGCTTTGGCAGTTGAGAGCGAACGAAGCATTTTCCTTTCTTTGGGCGTTTGGAGAGGGAATAAACCTCCTCCTCCTCCCACCCAAATTCCGAGCTTTTATTTCTTTCCTAATGGGTTTGCCTGCATTATTTGCTTTTACATTGATTCCTATGGGAAAAATTGCTTCTACTTACAAACTTTTCTACTTAAGAACCTGGTCACGGAACGAATGAAGTTCTTAAGTAGAGGGACCACTGTACTTTTTTGAGCAGTATACACATACCACTCTGGCAGGCCAAGCATAGGTTCCTAACCAGAACTGCTTCCATGCCAAATCCAGCCAGCCTCGCCTTTTACCCCCTTCTTGGGACCCGCCAACCCAACCGGACCCCCCCCCCTCCGGACCCGTTCCCCAAAACTTGACTCACCGTCCACGTGGCTGATTTTGCAGTGCTGGACTGTTGAAATGAGACGTCGAAGCTGTGGGGCCCTGGGTAGTCTGTGTTGGAGGGGATGGCCGGAGACGGGGAGAGGGCGTCGAAGGTGGAGCTGGGCTGGGCGTAAGGGGAGGGGGCCGTGACGCTGTTCTGGGCATGCTCCGTGTTGTAGGGGCTCGTGGAGGAAGAGCCGTTTTGGATCTGCTGGTCCATGCTGTTGAGGAGGCCCAGGTTGGTGTACTGCGGCTAGGAGGAGGAGAGAGAGAGAGAGAACGGTCAGTGGATGGAGCACGGGTGAAAATAATAATAGTTTTAATTAATAATAATTTGTTAGGTTTGTATGCCGCCCCTCTCCGAGGAAAGAAAAAAACAATCCAGGACGTGCAAAGTGGGTTAGCTTCTGATCAAGGAAGCAACGGGACAAGAGAATTGAACTGGGGGGCAGGGGGGTCATTGTGTGACTGAACTAGGTATCATCATTAGAAGGAGGAGGAGGAGGAGAGGGGAGAGAGGAATGAAAGAAAAGAGAGCAGACCTCAATGTACCTATTATTATTATTATTATTATTATTATTATTATTATTATTATTATTATTATTATTATTATTATGTCAGTGCAACACAGCAAACGAGATCACTATGCTGGATTTCGTATTTCATCCCCAGTCGGGGCTTCCCAAGCACCTAGGACTGTGTGATGTAGCGGCGAATTATGTTTGCCGATCCCAGTAAAGTGGCCTTTTGCAATTGACAGATGGAGATTTTGTCAATTCCGATGGTTTTCAAATGTCCACTGAGATCCTTTGGCCCTGCGCCCAGTGTGCCAAGGACTACTGGGACCACTTTCACGGGCTTATGCCAGAGTCGTTGCAGCTCGATTTTTAGATCTTCGTATTTCACTAATTTCTCTAGCTCTATTACTATATAATAATAATAATAATAATAACAACAACAACAACAACAACAACAACAACAACAGACTTGGAAGGGACCTTGGAGGTCTTCTAGTCCAACCCCTTGCTTGGGCAGGAAACCTTACACTACTTCACACAGATGGTTTAATGTAATTTAATTTATTAGATTTGTATGCCGCCCCTCTCCGAAGACTCGGGGCGGCTCACAACAACAATACACACAGTGAACAATAATACAAATCCAATTAATAAAAGTAGAATTAAAGCCCCTTAATATTAAAAACAATCCATGTGACACAGTCATACCATTCTCAAGTGCTACAGTCAGAAGAGAGGGGCGAGTTAATCCCCCCATGCCTGCAAAATCTTCTTTAAAACTTCCAATGTTGGGGCATTCACAACTTCTGGTGACAAATTGTTCCACTGGTTAATTGTTCTAACTGTTGGGAAATTTCACCTTAGTTCTGAGTTGCTTCTCTCCTTGTTTAGTTTCCATCCATTGCTTCTTGTCTTACCCTCAGGTGCTTTGGAGAATAGCCTGACTCCCTCTTCTTTGGGGCCACCCCTGAGATACTGGAAGGCTGCTCTCATGTCTCTCCTGGTCTTCCTTTTCATTCAACTAGCCACACTCAGTTCCTGCAACCGTTCATCATTGGTTTTAGCCTTCAATCATCTGCTAACAACGTCTCTATCAATCGGGCCTGATGGACTAGGTGCATCCTTCCTAAAAAAGCTCTCCACAGTCTTGGCTGAACCATTAAGCATGATCTTGGAAAAATCCTTCCAGACAAGATTCCTACCCAACCTATGGTCACTAGCCACGGTCATCCCCATCTTCAAAAAGGGAGATCCCAGTCTAGTTGAAAACTACAGACCGGTCTCTCTATGCTGCTCACATGCAAAGTCATGGAACCAATCATAAATCAATCCACTACCCTCCACCTAGAAACTAACAACCTACCTCTAACAAACAATTTGGTTTCAGAAAAAAATTATTCTGTAACCTGCAACTCCTACACTGCAAAAACATATGGACCTCAAAACGTGACCAGGGCAAAGCAATACAGTAGTCCCTCCCCTATCGCTGGTGTTACGTTCCAGACCTGGCCGCGATAGGTGAAATCCGCGATGGGGAATTTATCGACTGATAGTACTTATTTAAGTATTTATATTGTAATTGTTTGGTAAGTTTTCATTGTTTTAAGTGTTTGTAAACCCTTCCCACACAGTATTTATTTTAGATACAGTATTTAAATACAGTATTTACAATTTTAGATTATTATTATTTTTTTTGAAAAACCTGCCGATCGAGTTCCGCGGGCTGCTTAAATCTGCCGATCGACTTCCTCAGAAACCCGCGAACCAGCGAAGATCCGCGAATGATTTTTCTCATTAATATTTCTTGAAAACCCGCGATGAAGTGAAGCCGCAGTAGGTGAAGCGCGGTATAGCGAGGGACTACTGTAGATGCAATTTATATAGACTTCTGTAAAGCCTTTGACTCAGTGGTTCATGATAAACTACTTTTAAAACTGAAATCCTACGGCATCTCTGGACCCTTACGTGACTGGATAAGTGTGCTCCTATAGATAACAAGTGGTCAAAATGAGTGCCATATCTAATCCTGTTCCGGTTAACAGCGGTGTACCCCCAAGGCAGAGTACTTGGACCAACACTCTTCGTACTCTATATAAATGACCTTTGCAATCACATTACAAGCAATGGCGTTCTCTTCACCGATGATGTAAAACTTTTCAACACTACTGATAACTCAACTACCCTCCAAAAAGACTGTGACTTTGTGTCTGAATGGTCAAACATCTGGCATCTCCAAATCTCAACCAGCAAATGTTCTGTCCTACACATTGGCAAAAACAATCTGAACGCCAAATACAAGCCGAGTAAACAAGACCTTGCAGACAACCGTCCCTCCGTCAAAGACCTTGGAAGACTCCTATCCAATGACCTCAGTGCCAAAGCCCACTGCAACAACATCACCAAAAAGACTTCAAGAATTGTTAACCTAACTCCACGTAGCTTCTGCTCCAGTAATCTCACACTATTAACAAGAGCATACAAAACCTTCGCCAGACCAATCCTTGAATACAGCTCATCAGTCTGGAACCCTCATCGCATTTCGGACATAAATACATTAGTATCCAGAGATATTTTACGAGAAGAGCCCTCCACTCCTCCACTCGCAACAGAATACCGTATGCAACCAGACTTACCGTTCTAGGTTTAGAAAGCTTGGAACTACGTACCCTTAAACACGACCTAAGCATAGCCCATAAAATCATCTGCCACAGCGTCCTTCCTGTCAACGACTACTTCAGCTTCAACCACAACAACACATGAGCATACAACAGATACAAACTTAAAGTAAACTGCTCCAAACTCGACTGCAGGAAATGTGACTTTAGTAACCAAGTAGTTGATGCATGGAATTCACTAACAGACTCTGTAGTATCATCACCAAACCCCCAAAACCTGACCCGTAGACTGTCCACTGTTGACCTCTTCCGATTCCTAAGAGGTCAGTAAGGGGCCTGCATAAGTGCACCAGCCTGCCTTCCGTCCCCTGTCCTAATGTTTCTCTCTTATTAGTACCCATCTCATGTATATAAACAGAGTTATGACTATGGATACTACCAATACCTACTTGATAAAATAAATAAAACAATTTTTTTTTAAATTCTAGAACTCGTGGCCTTCAACTCCCCAAAGTGCTGCAGCCAGGCATGCGAGCTGTGGAATTCTGGGAGCTGGTGTCCACAAATCTTACAGTTACCAAGTTTGGAGAGTCCTGGTATAAGATCTCCTGCCTTTAACAGAGGGTCAGACTAGAAGACCTCCAAGGTCCCTTCCAGTCCTATGATTTTGCGTTTGTCAGTGTATTACAAGAGAGAAGAACTCCAAAGTCATCAGCCTCAGACCAAACTGATTTTTCCTTTCTTTTCCTCCCTCATCTTCCTTCCTTCTCATCTTCCTTTCTTCCTTTTCCCCCTTTCCTTCTTTCCTTTCCTCCTTCATCTTTCTTCCTTTTCCCTCCCTCATCTTCCTTCTCTCATCTCCCACCTCCCTTCCTTCTTTCTCATCTTCCCTTTTTCCTTCCCTCCCTCTTTCATCTTCCTTCCTTCCTTCTCTCTTCCTTCTCTCATCTTCCTTTCTTTTCCTTCCTTCTTTTCCCTTCTTTCCTTTCCTCCCCCACCTTCCTTTCTTTTTCCTCTCCCTCATCTTCCTTCTCTCATCGCCCTTTGTTCTTCCTTCTCATCTTCCTTCTTTCCTTCGCTGCCTCTATCCTTCCTTCCTTCCATCCCATCTTCCTTCTTTCATTGTCTACCTCCCTCATTATCATTCCTTCCTTCTTTCATTTCTTCCTTTCTTCCTGTCTTCCTTCTTTCATTCTCTCTCTCCCTCATTATTTATCCATCCTTCCTTCATTCATTCATTCATTCCCTCCTTCCCATCTTCCTTCTTTCATTCTCTCCCTCCCTCATTATCCCCCTTTCCTTCTTCCCTTCCTTTGGACATCTGCAGAAGTTCTTCAAATGACGCCTGCCCCTCCTGACCAGTTCCAGAGTTTGCATCGAATGTCATTTTCGCTCCAGGCCAAATGCTTTCCTCCGTTCCTAACAGAAAACAAACTTCTCTGCCAGATTCGACTTTATTTTCAGGGAGGGGAAGCGGAAAAAAACCCTCGGCGACATCCGAAGGCAGGTACACACACGTTGCCGAAATCCGGCAAAGTGCACAATGGGAGCACAAGGGGCTGGACACTCTCCCTGCAAAGCTGGAAGGCAAGATAAGAACAGTGACCAGGCACAACGGGGAAAGATTAGCAATAACAGTTTTCTGAGCTTTTGGTATGTAATTTCACAACGCAGGAGACAAAAATCCCCCAGCGGAATGGAATGCGTCACGTGGGCTGGGAAAAGTGCCATTTTATTTCCATTTTTTTGTCCCACCGACAGACAAAGACCCTGACGTAACGCTTTGCCTCAACCCAAACTGTTGGCATTCCCAACGAAGAAGATTTTCACTTCCCAAAGTGATTTGCCCAAGTGCTTTTTTGGCCTAACGTTCATAATACCCCGTGGGGAGGCTGAAGGGAAGAAGGCGGAGGTTCTCTGAAAAATTTTAATTAACGCCTCTTTTTAATCTAAAAGACGCGTTTAAGAGCAGAGAAGATTGGGAGCTCTGGGTGTTTTAGTGGTGGTGCTTTTATGAGCTTCGCCTTTCATGACCCCACTAGGAAACATCATCAGTGCTGGAAGGAGGAGGGGTTTGCAGAGAGGAAGAGGAGGAGGAGGGAAGAGGAAGAAGAGGAGGAGGAAGAGGAGGAGAAGGAAGAGGAGGGAGGGGAAAGAGGAGGAGGAAGAAGATGGGGAGGAAGAGGAAGAAGAGGAGGAGGAAGAGGAGAAAGAAGTAGAGATGGAGGAAGGAGGAGGAAGAAGATGGGGAGGAAGAGGAAGAGGAGGGAGGAGGAAGAAGAGGAGGAGGTAGAGGAGGAAGAAAAGGAGGGAGGAGAAAGAGGAGGAGGAGGAAGAGGAGGGAGGAGGAGGAAGAGGTAGAGGAGGAGGGAGGAGAAAGAGGAGGAGGAGGGAGGAGGAAGAGGAGGAGGAGGAAGAGGAGGAGGAGAACTGTGTGGTCCTTGGTGCTCTCCAAGCCTGATATTTTTCTTGCAGACCTTTTCTGACCCAACTAGGTAGCCTCATCAGTCATCTTGGCAAGCTTGCTGTGTTTATCCAATGCAACCCCAGACAGAACCATCTCAACCGCTAATCCACAAGTCTGAAAGCAAAGCCGGCTGAGGGATTCTGGGAACTGAAGTCCACAAGTCTTCCAAGTTGCCACGGTTGGAGACCCCTGCTCCAGAGAGCCGCCAAGGAAGGCCGGAGGAAATCAAAACCACCAAGAACGCACCGCCTGCGTGGAATTCCTTGCGCGCCTCCGGCCGGCCACCTGTCTCATTGGCGGTACCTCCTCCTCCTCCCTATTTAAACCGCCATTAATCTCCTCTTTGACATAAGCAGGTGGGTGACTTCTTCCTCGGCTGGTCCTCTGATCTTCTGTACCCTTCTGACCGCTCCCCCTCCTCGGACAGGTGCAGCCCTAAATCCAGGTGATCGGAGGTGCGTTAAAACGCACCCCCCCTTTCCACGCAGGTGTGGGGGGGTGAGGCTGAGCCTGCGGCCAGGAATGCTGGTGACCAGAGGTCAACCTGTCTGTCTGAAGCCTCCATCGCCGGAGGGTCAGCAGCAGATGACTTAGTGGGAGGCGTGCCGCCTGCCGACAAGAGGGGTGCCAACTCAGCAGCCCCCTCGGGCCGAAAAGGTGCTTTGGAATTTGGCCAGGCGGTCAAGCACGGGGCCTCCCAACCCAAACAAGGGCTGGCTCCATTGGCTTCTACAACAAAGAGGGCCGAGACAGCAAAACACCACGTGCCCCCCCACCCACCCCGAAGCTCCAGGAAAGGAATATAAGGGTGGGATTCTCTACTCTGAAGATACACCTCACTCCGTCTCTACTTCCGCCCCGAATCTACGGAGAGGGGCGGCATAAAAATCTAATAAATTATTACTATTACTATTACTATTATTACTACTACTTCACCCACGGGCATATATTTATTTTTACTTAATTAGATTGATACCCTGTTTCCCTGAATATAAGACAGTGTCTTATATTAATTTTTTTCTCCCAAAGATGTGCTACGTCTTATTTTCAGAGGATGTCTTATTTTTTTTCAATGAAGAAGAATTCACAATTCTTCCTGAACAAAAAAAATGAACATTTATTATATACGGTACAGTAGTTGTCATCACAAACCAACAAACCGCCCCGAGTCTACGGAGACATAAAGAATTTGTCTTGGTGCAGATGCTCTCAGTGGACATAAAAGAAAAATATAGAATGGAATGGAATGGATAGAACAGAACAGAATAAGGAATAGTATAGAATTATTCATTGGCCAAGTGTGATTGGACACACAAGGAATTTGTCTTGGTGCAGATGCTCTCAGTGGACATAAAAGGAAAGAGACATTTGTCAAGAATCAGGAGGTGCAGCACTTAATGATTGTCATCGGGTACAATTAAGCAATCAGGAAATAATATTAATAAAACTCTTAAGGATACAGGCAACAAGTTACAGTCATACAGTCCTAAGTGGGGGGAAATGGGTGATAGGAATGGATTAGGAGAAACACCTATCAGTAATAATAGTGTAGACTTAGGAAATAGTCTGACAGTGTGGAGGGAATTATTTGTTGAGCCGAGTGAGGGCATTCGGGGGGAAAACTCCTCTTGTGTCTAGTTGTCTTGGTGTGCAGGGCTCTGGAGCGACGTTTTGAGGGTCGGAGTTGGAACAGTTTGTGTCCACCAAAAAGTTTCTATTGTCTGACTGAGCCTTGGTGACGTAGTAGTTAAGAGTGCAGTACTTGCAAACTACTTCTGCTGATCACCGGCTGCCAGCAGTTTGGCAGATCGAATCTCACCAGTCTCCAGGTGGACTCAGCCTTCCCTCCTTCCCAGGTGGGTCAAAGATTGTGGGGTGTAATAGGCTGATTCTCTGGAAACCACTTAGAGAGGGCTGGAAAAGCACCAGGAAGCGGGATATAAGTCTAAATGCTAATGCTGTTGGATCTATGGATCTATTGTATTACAGTATTTGTCTGTCTATCTGTCTATATCTATCTATCTATCTATCTATCTATCTATCTATCTATCTATCCTTCCATCCATTTATTAATCTCTCCATCCCTCCCTCCCTCCCTCCATCCATCCATCCATCCATTGATCTATTAGTTTGATAGGTTAGAGTACTACAGGCTACTTCCGCTACCTATTAGCACTAGTACTGTGAAGTGGTATATAAATCTAGTGCTAGAAAAAAATAAGAACCTAAGAAGGGCCCTGCTGAATCAGGCCAAAGCCCATCGAGTCCAGTGGCCCTCCAATTGTCCATGGGGATCTTGAGCAGAAACAGAAGGCAAAACCCTCCCTTTCGCTGGACCCCCAATAAATGGGACCCAAGGGGAACCCTGCCTGCCTCAACCCACATAGAGGCGGCACTTGGACATCCATGTCAATCACCACCTATGATACACTTGGCATCCTTGAATCTGTCTCATCCTGCCTTGAAGCTCTCCAGGCGGACAGCTGTCACCACCTCTTCTGGAAGGGAATCCCATCAACCAAGGACCCTCTGGGTGAAGAAGAAATATCTCCCTTGATTTGTCCTCACTTTCTTACCTATGACCTTTAGGGAGGGCCCCCTCGTCCTAGTATTGTGGGAGAGAGAACAGGGTTTTTCTCTATCCACCTTTTCTATCCCATGCGTGATTTTATTCCCTTCGATCAAGTCCCCCCTTCAACGCCGTCTTTCAAGGCGGAAGAGACCGAGGCCTTGCAACATGGTGTCCTAAGGGGGGGGCTCCATTCCCTTGATCATTTTTGTTGCCCCTTTTCCAGTTCTATTATATCCTTCTTGCTACTTCCCTTCTTCCTTCCTTCCTTCCTTCCTAAAAATTGACTCAGCCGTCCGTCCTTCCCAGGTGGGTCAAATGAGGACCCAGATTGTTGGGGGCAAATAGGCTGATTCTGTGAAATGCTTAGAGAGGGCTGGTAAAGCACTAGGACGCGGGATATAAGTCTAAAAGGCTGTGGCATTTAGGCAGCCAGCCCTGTGCAGCAGCAGCAGTGAAAAAAGCTAACAGGGTCCTTGGATGCATAAAAAGAAGCATAGGATCAAGATCACGTAAGGTGTGAGAAAAGCCTCCTTCAAAACTGCCCCAATCCTAATGCTGTGACCCCTTACTGGTAGGTAGAAATTTTATAGGAAGCTCAAAACAGGTGCAGCAGGCAGCTAGGAAGTTAAACCAACCAAGGACAGAAAGAACCTGGAATTGAGGAGAAACTTCATGACAGGGAGGACAGTTAAACAGTGGAACTGCTGGCCACCAGAAGTTGTGGGGGCTCCATCATGGGAGGTTTTTTTAAAAAAAAAAGACTGGACAGTCATTTGTCTGAAATGATATAGAGTCTCCGGCTTCAGCAATGGGTCAGACTAGAGGACCTCCAAGGTCCCTTCAACTCTATTCTGATTCTGAAACCAATCTTAGTTACGGCCACAATTTGTGCTGCAAAGGAATTGACAAAATCCCCAATCCATCAATTGCAAAAGGCAGCGTTGCTTCGAACCGCTGACACCCTGCGACCCCATTGAACAGGACCATCGGCCAATGCTAGGAAGGACACGAGTGGTGGACAGAAAATGCCAAATTTTGGTCTGAGCATCTGGGTGACGGTGCAAGAAGCATAGCCACCATCACTCAGAACAGCTTCAATCCTTTATTAGCATTCCAAC
This sequence comes from Erythrolamprus reginae, assembly GCF_031021105.1. Taxonomy (NCBI): domain Eukaryota; kingdom Metazoa; phylum Chordata; class Lepidosauria; order Squamata; family Dipsadidae; genus Erythrolamprus; species Erythrolamprus reginae. The sequence goes on along the minus strand of NC_091954.1, from coordinate 117,495,135 downwards.
ATCTAAATCTGCCCCTCAAGAGTTTGACAGAAATGCCAAGGGAGGGAGGGAGGAGGAAGAAAGGAAGAAGGAAGGAAGGAAGAGGGAGAGAGAGAGAGAAAGGAAGAAAGGGAGGGAAAGAAAGAGAAAGGAAGGAAGGAAGGGAGAGAAAGAGAGAGAGGAAGGAAGGAAGGAAGGAAGGAAGGGGGAGAAAGAGAGAGAAAGGAAGGAAGGAAGGGAGGGAAAGAAAGACAAAGGAAGGAAGTGAAAGAGAGAGAGAGAGGAAGGAAGGAAGGAAGGAAGGGAGAGGGAGAGAGAGAGAAAGGAAGGAAGGGAGGGAAAGAAAGAGAAAGGAAGGAAGGAAGGAAGGAAGTGAGAGAAAGAGAGAGGAAGGAAGGAAGGAAGAGTGAGAGAGAGAGAAAGGGAGGAAGGGAGGGAGGGAGGGAAAGGAAGAGAAAGGAAGGAAGGGAGAGAAAGAGAGAGAGAGAGAGAAAGGGAGGAAGAAAGGGAGGGAAAGAAAGAGAAAGAAAGAAAGGAAGGAAGGAAGGGAGAGAAAGAGAGGAAGGAAGGAAGGAAAGGAGAAAGAGAAAGAAAGATAGAGAGAAAGAAAGGAAGGAAGGAAGGAAGAAAGGGAGAAAAAGAAAAAGAAAGAAAGAGGAAGGGAGGAAGGAAGGGAGAAATAGCGAGAGAGAAAGGAAGGAAGGAAGGAAAGGATAAAGAGAAAGAAAGAGAGAGAGGGAGAGAGAAAGAGAGAGGGAGGGAGGGAGGGGAGGGAGGGAGGAAATGATAAAGAGAAAGAAAGAGAGAGGGGGGAGAGGGAGAGAGAGAGAGGGAGGGAGGGAGGAAGGAAGGAAGGAAGGAAGGAACCAATAACACTATATGCATGCACACACACACACACAAACACACACACAACCCCCTCCACCACCAGCAGTGTGCAACCATCCAATATTTGAAGGCTGGGCCAAGATTGCCAGCCGATGGGATTTTTAAAAGACTGCCTGGGCCCATTCATCACTTTCCAGTCGATCTCTCTTGCGATAACCCCTTTGACAAACGGTTGTGCACTCCAAACGCACAACCCCGGAGCATTATGAGCCCAATTAGGAAAGGGCCCCCTGTCACTCGAGGAGGCTTCCTTCCAGCCAAGCGGCACCGAAAACCATCCGTCTTCCCACAAAGAGAAAGGAACCCGGCAGCTTTTGCAAAACGCCCCGTTGAATAAATCCCAATACGTGCGAGGGAAAACTCTCCGCAAAGCAGGCTTTAAGGCTTTACAGGCACGTCCCCCACTTACGACCGTTCGAAGGTGCAACAGCACTGGGGGGGGGGTGATTTGGGTCTCCTCCCACTTATGACCACCACTATAACATTTTTATTTTATTTTATTTTTATTCTGTCGTTCTACAGTGGTACCTCTACTTATGAACTTAATTTGTTCCGTGATCAGGTTCAATAGAAGAATAGAACAGGAATAAGAATAGAATAAAATAATAGAATAGAATAGAATAGAATTTGCCAAGAATCCGAGTTCTGATCACCTGACCATGAGGATGCTGCAATGGTCATAAGTGTAAAAAAACGGTCATAACTGTGAAATCTCAGTCATAAGTGTGAAAACCTGGTCATAAGTGTGAAAACCTGGCCATAAGTGTGAAAAACTCATCGTAAGTGTGAAAACCCAGCCATAAGTCACTTTTTTCTGTGTCATTTTAACTTCAAATGGTCATTAAACAAACGGTCATAAGTCGAGGACGGCCAAAGCAAAATGAAAACAAGTAAAAAATGAATTTTTATACCTGGATAAAAATTTGCTTCACTCATTTATTGAGTCTCGCGCAGCTGTCGACCAAGTCAACAAACACACAACATCGCACAAATGCTGGGAGAATGTATGGGTAGTCCTCGACTTACAACAGTTCATTTAGGGACCGAAGCTACAACGGCACAGTCAAAAGGGACTTAGGACCATTTTTCACACTTACGACTGTTGAAGCGTCCCCGTGGTGACACAATTCGCTTAACAACCGAGTTATCAATTTATCCACTACTGGGATTTACTTAACAACCGAGTTAATGAGTTACATTAACTCATTTTATTCACTTAATGACCGGGTTACCGACTTATTAATTGCTGGGATTCACTTAACGACTGAGTTGCATTAACTCCTTTGATTCACTTAACAACCAAGTTGCTGACTTATTCACTGCTGGGATTCACTTTACAACCAAGTTACTGACTTATCAACTCCTTTGATTCACTTAATGACCAAGTTGCTGACTTATTCACTGTTAGGATTCACTTAATGACCATGACATGAAAGGTCGTAAAATGGGACCCAAGTCTCTTAACCACAGCCAATGAGATGTACAACTTTCAGGGCACAGGCGAAGGAAAAATATCTCATAAAAATGACCCAGAATCGTTTTTCCTTTTAATTTCGTTCCAGCGCGATGACTCAACTTTTTTTTATGACATTTGGGGGGGGGGGGAGGCGTGTGGAAAGGCAGATTTTGCTGGGTCATCCTTTTATTCCTCTGGCAAGCAGCCCCCCCAAAGACACCCCCCCCCTTAGCCAAAGCAGGAGGACCCGCTTTCTTTTAATTTACCTACCAAATTTGTCCACTTTTTATTTATACTGTTGTGAGCCGCCCTGAATCCTCGGAGAAGGGCGGCATATCAATCCAATCAATCAATCAATTTATATGCCACCCATCCAACTCTCCCACCCGATGCTGGGAAGCTTACAGGAGCTCTTGGGGGGGGGGGGAGAGCCAAATATAAAAAGATGAAGGGTTTGCAACCACTCAGGAGAGCACAAGGGCTGTCAGCCTATTTATGGGTGGGGCAGGTACAGGGAGGGGAGAAGGGAAGGGAAGGAGAAAAGGAAAGAAAAAAGAAGGGAGAGGAAGGGAAGGAAACACAAAAGAAAAGAGGAAAAGACATGAAGGAATAATAAAATAGAGGAGAATAGAGGAGAACAATGAAATAAGCATAAAATTAAAATAAAATTAAAAAAGGAAAGGGTGGATGAAGAGGACAGGAAAGGACAGGGAAGGAAGGAAGGAAGGGAAGGAAAATAAAAAATAAATAAGGAAATGAAACAACACAACATAACACAATTAAAAAAACTCGGAGGCTCTAAAACCTGCATTCCTCCAACCATGGAAACCTTTAGGATGCCTGCTAGGCAAAAAGGCTTTGGAGGGGGGGTGTCATCCTTCCCTCCCTCTTTGGAGCCCCCTACTCAATTCTTCAATCAATCAATCAATCAATCATTTATTGATCCATCCATCCATCCATCCAATTTGTATGCCGCCCAATTCCCTGGAGACTTTGGGTGGCTCACAACTAGCGTAAATACCAAAACCTCTAACAAAAACAGTTTTAAAAACAATTTAAAACCAAGAGTTAAAAACCACGCGTGCTGTTTACGGCCAGATCCCAATGGCAAAGGCATCAAATCAGGATTGACAGGAGCTGTCTACACCCCCCCCCCATCCTGAACATGAGGAGTGAGCGGGGGAGGGGGGGAGAAGCCAAGGTTTTGGGTTTTTTTAAATGTCATGGGCCATTAAGAGTAAATGGGTGCCCATCGGATCTTCACACACACACCTCAACACACACACACTGGAGTAGAGTCTCTGCTACATTTGCACCTTTTTCTCACTGACTAAAAAAACCCCCAAAACTGCTTACGCGGCTGAATCTAATGCAAAAGACACAGGGAAGAGGCCATCCCAAAAATATATTTTGTAAAGGGAGGGAGGGAGGGAGGAAGATGCAAGCAGGGAGGGTGGAGGAAGAAAGAAAGAAAATAATGAAGAAAGAAGAAGAAAGGAAGGAAGGGAGTTGGAGAGAGAGAGAGAAAGAGAAAGAAAGAAAGAAAGAAAGAAAGAAAGAAAGAAAGAAAGAAAGAAAGAAAGAAAGAAAGAAAGAAAGAAGTTTTTAAGTTCAATACAAAACGTGGATCAATACGGCTGGTCCTCGACTTAAGGACAGTTCACTTAGTGACCATTCAGAGTTACAAAAGGTACCCAGAAAAAGTGACTCGTGACTGTTTTTCACACTTAACGACCAGAGCAGAATCCAAATCCAGAGTCTTGGCCACTGGCATGTGCTCACGACAGTTCTGGCTTTTGGGCCATACACACATTATTTTTATTGGCAGATTTCTTGCAGGCTCTTTCAGTCCCAGACAACCCCCTTGAGGACTAGCAACCTGGTTTTAGTTTTGTTTTTTTTTCAAAAGAAAATTAACGTTCCAGCGGAGGCACAAACCCAGGAAAACAAACCTCCAGGCCGGTTGTTTTAAACAAGCCGGCCACAAATGGGCTGGTTGAGATGTTGACGCGGGCAGAACATAGAATGTGTGTGGGGGGGGGGGGGGAAACAGGATTGTTTCATTGGTCTCCCCCAAGGGACAAAGGGGGATTGGGGGAAGGGGAAGGCTGAGTTCAGACACTTGCCCAGAGGTCATGGCTGGCCAGGGGGGCCCAATCCACCCGATTTGCTGCCAGCTGAAGGTGGGTCGGCAGCCCAAAAGACCTCCGAGGATCCTCCAATTTGAATGCCACGCTAAGTGCTTGGAATGCGTACAAGATGATTTTCCTGGGTGAGTTGGGGTTTTTTAAAAGCAAAGCCATCTTTTGTACCAATCCGAACAGCAGAAGATCTCACCTTGTCTCTCCCAGACATTCTCCAGAAAGAGGGGTGGGTGGGATGGGGCGGTGGGGAGGGGAGATGAGAGAAGAACAGAATGGAAGAGTAGAATAAAGAGAGTAGAGTAGAGTAGAAGAGAAGAATGAAACAGAGTAAAATAAATAGTGTAGAGTAGAGTAGAGTATAGAGGAGAGGAGAAGAGAAGAGAAGGCAGAACAGAACAAGATGGAATGGAATACGAGGGCAGGGCAGGGGAGAGGAGAGGAGAACAGAATGAAATAGAGAATAAAGAGAGTAGAGTAGAAGAGAAGGAGAAGAACAGAATGGAACCGAGTAGAATAAAGAGTAGAGAGTAGAGTAGAGTAGAAGAGAAGGCAGAACAGAATAAGATGGAATGGGAGGGGGGGGGGAGAAGTGAAGAGAAGAGGAAGAGCATTGAGATCTTTGAAATTTGGGTGTGGAGAAGACTCTTGAGAACACCACTGGACAGCCAAGAAATCAATCCAAGGGTCATCAACACAACCAACCAAAAGTTCTCAATCAAGACAAAATGACCAGGTTCAAATACTCCAACTATGAACAGCTTATGGTTGACCTACATTTGCTGGAGAAGGCTCTGATACTGAGAAAGGAGGAAGGAGAAAGAAGAAGAAGAAGAAGAAGAGAATCATAGAGGGACTCAATTATAGTGCCAACAAGTGTCCCATGGAAGGTGATCATTACAATAACTGGCAATGGCCTTCAATAAGTAACATACATCACATATACCCTCAATATAAATCAATATGTATACAATATACGATAGTATATTGAAAACAATAGAACGATAACTCAAGTTGCTTTACAATTTTAATTTTATTATTCAGTCCATCGCAATCTTCCCTCTCTCCACTCCCCTCTTCCTATCTCAGGTAGGCAACTGCGAACAGACAAAGTAGACTCGATCACAGCAGTGACCACTCTTGGAAAGCCCAAAGTACCAATTTCAGGAGCAGACGGTTGAATTAAAAGACCTCCAAAGGTCTTGGTTGTTCTGTTAAATTGGGGTCAGATCATCTGAAGAAGGTCGACACAAGTGGTCTTTCAGAGCCAACACTAGTCTGGTAGTATTTAATCCATTTGTCAATCAATCCAAAAACCAACTTCAAGTCTTCCAACTGGAAGGACCATGCTGGAGACAGATCAGCCATGGGGAACCTCTACCCTTTGTGTTGCTAAGAGTCAACACTCATCTGATAGCATTAAACTATCAATCAATGCAAAGACCAGACCTTCTGAGAAGTCCATCATGCTGGGAAAGGAGGAAGGAAAGAGAAGATGAATGACAATCACCAACGAAGATCAACTCAATTATGGTGGTCATGGGGACAATGTTGGAAGACCTAAAGGACCTGCTTAAGGACAGATCCACCATAGAGAGGGCCTATCTATGTAGGCACTCAAAGTTGACCCTCACGTGATGGCACATGATGCATTAATCAATCAATCAATCAGTCAGTCAGTCAGTCAATCAATACAAAGACCAGCTCTATTGGGAAGGGCATCGTGCTGGAAAGGTGGGAGGAGAGAGAAGGACAACCAGCAGCAAAGAAGATGGAGTGTTCCGGTGGCAATGAATGCATCTTAGAAAACCTGAAGGATCAGGGTGTGGACAAATCATCCAGAGAAAATCTATCAACCATGAATTGGCACTCAACCAACCATCCAACCAAACCACCATCCAATCAACCAACTAGCTATGCCTGGGGTTTTTTCTTTCTCTTCTCTAGGTGAGAGACTGCCGAGGAAGGGATCACAAGAGAGTAAGCAGGCCACCATGGGAATGCACCTCAAACGGACTGCAGTGCCGGGGATTCTGGGAGTTGAAGTCCATGCATGTTGGCTGGGGATTTTGGACACTGCTTTAAAACTGGGTTGGTTTTTTTTCACAACCCATTGCAAACTTGGCAGCGTTTTTTTCACAACCCATTGCAAACTTGGCAGCGTTAAGACTGGTGGACTTCAACTCTCAGAATTCTCCAGCCAGCATAGCCTAGAATAATAGAATAGAATTTAAGACCATCAGTCTTAAAGTTGCCAAGTTTGAAGGCTTCTGGATTAATTGGATGGTTGGGTGGTTGTTGATTGATTGTTGGTTGGATGGATGATTGGTTGAATGATTGGTTGGTTGGTTGGTTGGTTGGATGATTGGTTGGTTAGTGGTTGGTTGGTTGGATGGATGGATGATTGGGTGAGTGTCAAGTCATGATTGATAGATTTTCTCTGGATGATTTGTCCCCCCCCCCTGGTCCTTCAAGTCCACAAATCCTAAAGTTGCCAAGTTTGAAGACCTCGGGATTAACCAATCCATCAGATACCCAGCAAGAGACTTCAAGGGGGGAATCTTCCCAGACAGAATCTCTCTTCCTTTGTTCCTCTGAGCAAATCCATGAATCACAACCAGGGAACAGGTAACACTAACCCAAACACACACACACACACACACATCTGTCTCTGGAAACAGCCAGCAAGGCCTCCTTCTGCCCGCAGGGTCTGCTGCCCCCCCCTGCCCCTTTTCCTTCCAGAATTAATTCCTGTGTAATTCTCCAGAGCCATAAATTGTTGTGTTGTGTTTTAAGGTGTGTCAGTGTGTTCACAGGGGGAAAAAGTGACGATAAAAACTTTATCTCCTCTCATAAGCAAAAATGTCTCCACGAAAACTGACCCCATCCTCGCCAGCCAGCATCACCTAACTGGGGAGCTTTGCTGTGGAAGATGGGTCATGGAGTCCAGGTGGGCTGGGAAAGGAGCTTTTCAAGCAACAGTCGGGTTTATTTTGGGGGCGCAAAAGCTCATTATGGGACCTGAAAGAAGGAGGCCTTAGAAGTCTAGGGCAGGGGGAGGCAGAGTGGGCTCTTCTATGACACCTGGACTTCAACTCCCAGAATTCCTGACCTAGTATGATTGGCTCAGGAATTCTGGGAGTTGAAGTCCGCAAGTCATGGAAGAGCCAACTTTGCCTACTCCTGGTATCGGGCCTCCTGCTTGAGCCGGGGGTTGGACTAGATGACCTACAAGGTCCCTTCCAACTCTAATAAAAGAATAACAGTGATACAACTGTTTAGCGATGATTCAAAGTCACGACGGCACTGAAGAAAAGAAATGCATGGTCGTTTTTCACACTTAACGACCGTGGCAGCATCACCCCTGTGGTCATGAGAGAAAAAATCCGTCCGCTTGGTGATGGACTCAGACTTACGACGGGTTCACATGATCCCCTTTGCAACGATCTTCCACCGAGCAAAGTCAACGGGAGGGGGGGAGAGATTCGCTTAACGACCGTGTGACCAGCTTAATGACTGCAGCAGTGATTCGTTTAGTGACGGTGGCAGGAAAGGTCACAAAACGGGGCAAACCCCACTTAACAACGGGGACGTTGTGGTCGTAAGTTGAGGACCGCCTGTATCCTTGCAAACGTTCCCAGGGTTTTCCAAACCAGCTGCTACGTTTCCCTAGGCGCGGTCCTTCTTCCAGGTTCTCAGCGCCGGAGGTCGGATTGCGCAACACCCAACCATGTGCAGAGCATGGCGCAACCTTGCCTCTAGCAGGACCAAGATGCCAATACCTGGAATACCCACCACCGCCTTCTGCACGGGGGCATCAGCATGGATGGGAGGCTGGGATCAACTCTGCCCATTTTCTGCCCGGTGGGAATTCTGGGATTTGAACCCC